>NC_057810.1:590490398-590491072 GCF_018294505.1 Triticum aestivum
CCCCCCGCACCTTCCCCCCGCTCCACCGCCGCCGCTGATGATATTTTCAAGTAACAAATTTGAACATATTTTCTAAAAAATTATTACTGTTTTTATAAAAAAATATTACTATTATGATTTGAACAAGTTTGAACATATTTAAACACAAATAAATATCAAACAGGATTTAAAATGCATAAAAAATATATTGGGGAGCCTGGGAATCGAACCCAGGACCCCCTGATGTGTGAGCTACGTACTGACCATTCAAGCTAGTGGGCGGGTTCTGTTGTAGATAGGGTTAGGTGGTATATAAGACAAGTCGGGCTAGATTAAATTACTTATGGCGCACCCTTCTGTGGTGCGCCATTGATATGGATGTACTTATGGCGCACCCCCGGGTGGTGCGCCAGTGCTAAGCCTCCCCACAGTAAAATCCCCAATCCCCAATCCACACTCTAATCCCTCCCTGCCTCATCTCACCCGCCGTCCCCGGCCGTGCACCCGACCACCCTCCGCCGCCGACCACCTCCCTCACCGTTCCCCCTCCGCCCGCGCCCGCGCCCTCGCCGTCCTCCTCCACCCGCGGCCCCGCCTGCGTCCCCCTCCCTCCCGAGCGCGACAGCTAGGGTTCCTAGCCGCCGCCACCGCTGTCGGCCTGCCGTCGCGGGTGCGCCCAGCCGGCCGAACCCTCC
>NC_057810.1:590491488-590522278 GCF_018294505.1 Triticum aestivum
CCACCGCCCCGCCCCCTCAGCGCCGCCCGCCATCTCCCCGAACCCTAGCTCCGCCGGCGTCGGGGACGACCACCTCGTCGGCCTCACCAGGCCGCAGGCCCCCAAGCCCCACGCCGTCCTCGGCCTCGCCCTCTCCACCGGCGGCGCCCCTTCCTCCGCCCCTGCAGCGCGGCAGCAGCAGTAAACAGCCAGGTAAAACTGACTAATCTCTTGTGTATTACTGTATTAATCTTGCTACTATTGTAGATACAGTAGTTTTATGTTGTTGTAGTTTTATGTTGCAGATACAGTAGTTTTATGTTGCAGATGCAGTAGTTTTACTGTATTACTATAGTAGGAAATGTCTTATATTTCTAGTGAACGTACATGTCAGCTGCCATATCATTTGCTTTGGCCTGTATTTAGTGTTTTTATGATTTCTTGTTTTGATGTTACAATTTTGTTAGTTCCTAGATATTGCTGGTTTGTACTTAGAAAATATTCAAAGTTGATTCTATTGTCTCTGCAGTTCAAAACGTTTTGTATCAAGCTTCTAGTAGGAAATGTCTTGTTTTTATTGTCTCTACAGATAGTAATGCTTTGCTCATGTAGTTGCTGCATGGACAACTTGTGTCCAAGAAACTTGAGCTCTTCTTCCAGTTTATATTATTAATTAGTAATTCAAACAGATCATTATAGTTCTTTAGAAGTGGGCTTTTGTGTCCACCCGCCATGAATTTGTAGAGAGGTCAGGTGAATAAATTTGGTTACTCTGATCTTGCAAGCATAACGATTAACTTTTGTATATATAGATACTCCTACAACAGGTATAAAAAAGATACTCCTACAGTACTTATTTTAGTCAATTACAAATATAAACTGCAATTGGATCATCATTCTTTCATGTACATGATAGACTATGCCATGTAGAGTAATGAGTTTCATTTGATTCCATGCTCACAACAATTGAATGTAACTGGATCCTCTTTGTTTCATGTACATAAAGTATTTCAACTTGTTTGTCTGCATAAAGCCTTGGTTTAATTTTCTAGGCTAATCCAACTTGTTGTGCATGATGTAGGAAAATGAACCAATAAAAATTGTTTATTATTGAACCAAATGTTCTTAGTGTTTCAGTGGATTTGTAAATCTGTGGGCTTGCCCACTAATCAAATACCATTTTAGGGGACCTTCATTTCTAACTTGTCCAACAAAAGCATGGAATTAGGAAACTAAACAACCCCCCATTAGAAGATCCTGAAATATATGCTCCAGCTAGTTGTCAAGTTACCCTCTTATTCTATGTTATAGATGCAGAGAGCTTAGAAGGAAAAGCAAGCCCAAATACAAGCTAACTTAATTCGCTGGCTACAGCAGACAGTGCAGTAGCAGCAACACCTCCAAGGTGAGAAATATGTTCCTATTTATCTTTTTTGCTCAAGTTCTTCAGTACATCATATAATATAGAGAAGTGCAGATCAAGTGGTGCAATCATATACATCTGCCACTTAAGTCATCCTTCCCTTTAAGAAGAGTGATGCCATTCGATGTCACA
Organism: Triticum aestivum; assembly: GCF_018294505.1. Classification (NCBI taxonomy): domain Eukaryota; kingdom Viridiplantae; phylum Streptophyta; class Magnoliopsida; order Poales; family Poaceae; genus Triticum; species Triticum aestivum. The sequence goes on from NC_057810.1 coordinate 590,493,023, forward strand.
CAATAATGTTTGTTGCTAGAACATTCTACTCTTAGTGTTCGTTTGTTTACTGCATAAAAATATATAGTTTTGCTGCTGTTATGCCTGTATTCACTGCTGCTGCTGCTGTACTTGTGATGATGTTGTAGGTACCCCGAGAGGCCCTTGAGTTTGCCGGAATGTCGATTAACTTCCGTTCCGGCAAATTCGGGTACTCCATATGTCCTATTTTCAGCAAAGGTAATGCTGAAATTTTTCGTGAATTTTAGCATTACTTTGCTAAAAATAGGACATATGGGGTACTTGCGACTAATGCCTGTTATCATGCATGTTTTGTGATCTGTTGTAAGGGTACTAATTGGCCTCTTCTGCTGCTTATCAGAGATGGCGGGAAGCAGCCACCGTCGATCTGCGATACCGCAGTACGAGTTGGATGCTTCCGAGTTCTTCACTATCATACTTGAGGCTTCAGTATCATCCATGACGCAGGTATATAAAATGAGAGATCTCCCCTTCACCCATCTCATTATGATATCTGTTGTTTGCTACATCACTCATTGTCCCAAACTGCAGAGGCTGCCTGACAGTTTTATGAACATGCTGATGGGTGAAGATCCGCCAAATAATGTGAAGCTGCGACAGGCCGGCAGCGGGTTTCCCAGGCAGTGGGATGTGCAGTTGGTGATCAAGAAGGGCCACATGTACTTGTCTCGTGGGTGGGAGAAGTTCTACCGTGCCTACGACCTGCGGCTGGGGTACTTCCTTCTCTTCAGGTACGACGATGACGCCAACATGCTCATAGTGAAGGTGTTCAACACGACTATGTGTCGCATGCGCTACACTGCCGATGATGATGCAGGTACGTTCTGCCTCTTCTTATTCCTCTACATTTGGCTTTGTCTCACATCGATTGTTAACGGTCATTGTTGCATTTTGGACAGGTAATGGGAGTAGCAACAGCGACACTGGCTACAGCCAAAGCAGCAGCGACTATGGCTGTAGCGAAAGCAGCAGCGATTCTGGCTGTAGCGAAAGCAGCAGCGAATCTGGCAGCAGCATAGACAACAAGAAGGATGATCCGGACTGGAGTGCGGGAGAAGAGGAGCAGAGTGAGGATGAGGAGCTGCAGGATGACGATGGGCATCAGGCTGAGGATGACCTAGCGCTGGTGGTGGCTGACCAAGTACAAGAGATGGTGGTGGCTGACCATGGGCAAGAGATGGAGGTGGCTGAGGATGACCTAGCGATGGTCGTGCCTGAAGGTGGCCTCGCGATGGTGGTGGTGCCTGACAATGACCACGCACCGGTGGTGGCGCCGGCGATCCCACAGCTGGGCGACATGACCACACCAATTGTGGTAGAAGACTACATCCCACTGCCTCCACTGCCTCCACCGCCTCGCCGCTCTAGGCGCACCAGGGAGAGGAAGGAGAAGAAGGAGAAGAACAATGCATGAGAACTGAACTTTGTCAGGTATGTCAGATCTCCAATAGGTTAGTTATCCAAAATGATATATATATATATACTTACTTACCTATGTTATCTCTAATATGCTTAGTTTCCTATAGGTTAGCTTCATTTTTACCTAAGTTGGCTCTAATATACTAACTTAGAGCTTATATGCTTAGTTTCCTATAGGTTAGCTCCAAAATAACTTATGTTAGCACAAAATGATCAAGTTTACATAATAAGCTTATAGTCTTTTTCTTATTCTTCTTCTTTTCCAAAATGACATAGGTTAGCTTCATTTTACCTAAGTTGGCTCTAATATACTAACTTAGAGCTTATATGCTTAGTTTCCTATAGGTTAGCTCCAAAATAACTTATGTTAGCACAAAATGATCAAGTTTACATAATAAGCTTATAGTCTTCTTCTTATTCTTCTTCTTTTCCAAAACTCTTCTTATTCTTCTTCTAGTGTTCTTCTTCTAGTATTCTTGTAGTCTTCTTCTTTTTCTTCTTCTAACTTCTTGTTTATCATTTTGCAGATTTGATTTAATTGACAGAAGCTTGCGTGGATGGATTGCTTCTTTTCCATTTGTGTTTTTATTTTGTATCAATGTGAAACTTTTGTGATTTGATGGATAACGGTGTTGGATGAACAATGTGAAACTTTTGTAATATGTAACGATGGAACTATGTGTTGGCTATGTATGTATATATGATGGAACTTGTGTGTTGGCTATGTATGTATATATGATGGAAATTGTGTGTTGCCTATGTATGTATATATGATGGAACTTGTGTGTTGGCTATGATTGTTATATGGATGCTTGTTGTATATATATGTGTTGGATATCTCATAGGTGAAATAGTGACTTGAGATTAAGGAAAAAAATTAAAAAAATTGTTACTAATGGCGCACTACCATGTCATGCGCCATTAGTATATAAGACACTAATGGCACACTATGGGCAAAACTAATGGCGCACTACCAGGTGCGCCATTAGTATACCATATACTAATGGCGCACCAGTGGTGCGCCATTAGTAAAAATTCTAGTGGCGTGATACTAATGGCGCACTAGTAATGCGCCATTAGTAGGCAAAACCAGTGCGCCATTAGTAGTGATATAAGGAAATATATAAATAACAACTTTATTATTGCCTCTAGGGCATATTTCCTTCAGAGTGTACAACCTCTTTGGTGCCGCCAAGTAGGCCTCGGCTTCGTCCGAGGAGTCGGTGAGGATGCTGCGGTTTCGGTGGAGCAGGTTAAGGCGGCACTGTCGGGATGGAGCAGCTGCAATAGATGAGGCGATCGATGGAGCAGTTCCTTGGAGGTGGAGGATGGGGCGGCTGAACCGGCGGGACGACGAGATGGACGAGGGATCCTCATCCGGGGAGGTGGACGAGGGACGTCAAGTTGTCGGGGAAGAGGCTCCGGCTGGGCAGCGGTGAGGTGTCGGATACAGGAGGGTGGGGTTTCGCGGCTGGAGCGGAGAGGTTATGGCAGCCTGGGATTTTGAATGGCGAAAAGGAGGCGATGGGAGGGGGGTTACCATGACTTAGGGACGCGCTTGTCCAAAATGTAGGGTGTGTTACAAAAGTAACCCCACTGATTTGAACTAGCGGCCCTTTCGGCTCAGGTTTAGAAGGGGGATTTCGCGTGTTGGGATTGGCAGCTGGAGGGAGTTTTCACGCGCGTTGTAATTTCGGGATAGCAAGGCGTGGGTTGTGAAGGCGCCAGTTTTGGGAGCACGATATCTGAATTTTCGGGATATAACAAGGTGCGGGTTGAATTTTAGAGACAATCCTAACGTGTAATATTTTACTTGTACGTACCAAATCAATTCACACTTCCCTCGACAAAAAAAACAAAAAAAATAAAACTATTCAGACCACACAAAGAGAGAGTCTTGTCCCGTTTTACTATACAAATGCTATTCAATGCTACTCCCTCCTTCCATCTATATAGGGCTTAATGCGTTTTTCGAAGCTAACTTTGACCAAATATTAGAGCAATAATATATGACATGCAACTTACACAAAGCACACCGTTAAATTCATGTGTGAAAGGAGCTTTCAATGATATAATTTTCACATTGTGCATGCCATGTACTATTAATCTTGTCAATAGTCAAAGGCGGTCTTAAAAAACGCATTAGGCCCTATATAGATGGAAGGAGGGAGTATGAATCCATGTTATGTCCAATTAAATTTTTTTGCTGGCTGTATAATGCATGTAACCTACTCATACCAACATTTTAATGCATTCCAAATGTTTGTAGTACCGCTGCAATTTGAACTGAATTTGAATTTGTTTCTCTATTTCAATAAGAATCTACAATCATGATTGTTGCCAACTTCAACCATCATTCGTGTATAACCTTAACAACACACCACATGATTACTATAGAGATAGATATGAAATATGTTAACTATACGAACTCGAATTAAATTTTTTGAATACACTTGATGTTGATTCCAAATAATAGCACATTTGATGTACTAACTATATATTCATAATCTAAACCATGTTCCATACGTATACCATTTTTATCACACAGAGTATAGTGCCCCGCCCCCTACGTTATGACAAGTATTTAGCCCTGAGCTGCAAAAGCCACACATTAGCCCAAATTATAATCAATGTTCTATATATTATATGTAGTACTAGAAAGATGCCCATGCGTTCCACGGAACATCAACATGATCAAGGGGAGGCCTTATTTGCAAATATGGAGAGGGGTGTGGGTATCTTTTTTCAAAATTGCCACAGTTTCCTTCCTATCCGTCAGATATAAACCAGACAACCTATATTGCAGGATGGCAGGCACACCATCATCAACAACTCTGTTTTTTTATAAGAATAGAGACAAAATATATTATATGTAGTAAACATGTTTAGAACCACACCATGTGTATCACCATTATATATATTCACGCATGCGTCAGTTCAAAAGACTATGATAAATTATTCAAATATCCGAATTCGCTTTTTATAATGAATTATGATCTCTATTCGTCTTTTACACCCACACAATCCTCTTATCTTTGTAGCTAGCGCTAACATTCTCTCGTGCACGCACACACCCGCATCCCTCTCACCCTCCCTCGGCATTCTCTAGCTACATCGTGCAAATTCGTCTTTTCACTTTAGGTCGTTCACCCATGGTGTGTGTAGGCCCCCATCTCCTTCTTTACAGCACACATCGATGGATATGCCTCTCTAGCCAGGTGTGCCTACCACAAACACAAGCTTCCCCTCTTTTCTTATCACCGTCCATGCCTCACTCCCACCGCTCTTTTTCATTGATTTCGTACTCGCACACTCCTCCCCCTCGATATAGTATGCCTCTCACACCACCTCCTAGATGCATCCCTCTCTCTCTCTATCCTTCTCCCCAGGCCTTATTTGCTTCTAACACATACATGCATGTATATCGATCGATCTCCCTACATATACCTAGGACGACTTTAACTATTTCCCCCCCACCCATCTATCGACGTACCTCACAAGTTATGTCTCTCCTTTCTGTGACAAAGGAAGATTGATCTTCCTATGTAGTTATGTCTGCTTACCACAGCCATATCGTCCCCCCTCATCATTCATGCACGCCTCTTGACCCGTCTCTCACATGCACGTGCACAGATAGGCAACCATCCCCTCTCTTATTGATATTACACGCGTGCCCTCGGTTTTTCTAGCAAGCTTCTCCCACCATTTGTTAGAAGCAACTCCACTACCACCCCCTCCAACACTCTAACTCTCTCTCTCTCCCAACCTTATTCCTCTCCAACACATATGCATGGATGCCGATCGATCTCCCTTAATACATAAGGTAGGCCTCTCTCCTCTTCCACACATATACCAGCCATTGTACCTCTATAGTTAATTAGGCCTTCCCCCCACCACCACACACCGATAGTCGAGTGTTGTAGGTAGGTATCCATGCCACAGAGAAAAACTGCACCTGTCCCCTGTCACGTTCCAGTAGGCCAGCCACTCTATATCTTTGACGTGGGCACACACAAATTCAATGGCACTGAGGGAGTCCTGGACTAGGGGGTGTCCGGATAGCCGAACTATCATCATCGGCCGGACTCCAAGACTATGAAGATACAAGATTGAAGACTTCATCCCATGTCCGGATGGGACTTTCCTTGGCATGGAAGGCAAGCTTGGCAATACGGATATGTAGATCTCCTACCATTGTAACCGACTCTGTGTAACCCTAGCCCTCTCCGGTGTCTATATAAACCGGATGGCTTTAGTCCAGAGGACGAACAACAATCATACCATAGGCTAGCTTCTAGGGTTTAGCCTCCTTGATCTCGTGGTAGATCTACTCTTGTAATACCCACATCATCAATATCAATCAAGCAGGACGTAGGGTTTTACCTCCATCAAGAGGGCCCGAACCTGGGTAAAACATCATGTCCCTTGTCTCCTGTTACCATCCGCCTAGACGCACAGTTCGGGACCCCCTAGCCGAGATCCGCCGGTTTTGACACCAACATTGGTGCTTTCATTGAGAGTTCCTCTGTGTCGTCATGGATAGGCTCGATGGCTTCTTCGATCATCACCAACGACGCAGTCCAGGGTGAGACCTTTCTCCCCGGACAGATCTTCGTATTCGGCGGCTTTGCACTGCGGGCCAATTCACTTGGCCATCTGGAGCAGATCGAAAGCTACGCCCCTGGCCGTCAGGTCAGATTTGGAAGTTTGAACTTCACGGCTGACATCCGCGAAGACTTGATCATCGATGGATTCGAGCCACAGCCGAGCGCGCCGCACTGTCACGATGGGCATGATTTAGCTCTGTAGCCGGACAGTGCCCTGGAGGCCGCACACGAGTCCGCTCCAATCCTCAATATGGAGCCGGCTGCGCAGATCAAGGACGGGTGGCTAGACACCGCCTCGGGGGCTGCAACCTCTACAGCGATGGAGCCGAACACTGACCTTGTCCCTCATGAAGCTCGTGACTCCGAGGTGCCGGACTCCTCGCCGGACTCTGAACCTCCCGCGCCCCCTCCAATCGAATCCGATTGGGCGCCGATCATGGAATTCAACGCTGCGGACATCTTTCAACACTCACCTTTCGGCGACATCTTGAGTTCGCTAAAGTATCTCTCGTTATCAGGAGAGCCCTGGCCGGACTGCGGTCAGGACGGTTGGGATGCGGACGACGAAGAAATTCAAACCCCACCCACCACCCACTTAGTAGACACTGTCGACGATCTAACCGACATGCTAGACTTCGACTCCGAAGACATCGACGGTATGGACGACGATGCCGGAGACGACCAAGAACCAGCGCCTACTGGGCACTGGAAAGCCACCTCATCATATGACATATACATGGTGGATATCCCAAAGGATGGGAATGGCGAAGGAACAACGGAGGATGACCCCTCCAAGAAACAGCCCAAGCGCCGGCGTTAGCGGCGCCGCTCTAAATCCCGCCACAACAAGAATGGAGATTCCGGCACCGGAGATAATAACACCCTAGACAGTGCCGAAGACAACCCCCTCCAGCAAGATTCAGCACAGGAGGACGGAGATGCCATCCCTCATGAGAGAGTAGCATACGAAGAGGTAGAGGATTACATGCCTCCCTCCGGAGACGAGGCAAGCCTCGACGACGACGAATTCGTCGTGCCTGAGGATCCCGTCGAACAAGAGCATTTTAAACGCAGGCTTATGGCCATGGCAAACAGCCTCAAGAAAAAGCAGCAGCAGCTTAGAGCTGATCAAGATCTGCTAGCCGACAGATGGACTGAAGTCCTCGCGGCCGAAGATCATGAGCCCGAACGCCCCTCCAAAAGCTACCCTAAACGCAAGCTGCTCCCCCGATTAGAGGAGGAGGCATATGAAGCTGCATCACCAGCAGACAATACGGCTGACCGACCACCCCATGGCCGCGACAGAGAGGCCTCTAGGCCCTCCACTAGAACCGTACCCCAGCAGTGCTCGAAAAGCACAAAGCCACAGGGGAACGCTCTGGACTTGCGAGATATATTGGAGGATAAGGCAAGACAATCAAGATCGATCTATGGATCGCGTGGGCGCCCCATGATACGTGACGACAACCGTCGCGCCGGACACAGTAAGTCCGGCTGGGCCGAACACAGTAGACAAAGCTCTTTTGAACTTCGTCGTGATATCGCCCAATACAGAGGCGCCGCACACCCACTATGCTTCACAGATGAAGTAATGGATCATCAAATCCCCGAAGGGTTTAAACCCGTGAATATTGAATCTTATGATGGCACAACAGACCCCGCGGTTTGGATCGAAGACTATCTCCTTCATATCCACATGGCTCGCGGTGATGATCTTCACGCCATCAAATACCTCCCACTCAAGCTTAAAGGACCAGCCCGGCATTGGCTTAACAGCTTGCCAGCAGAGTCAATTGGGAGTTGGGAAGACCTGGAAGCCGCATTCCTCGATAACTTCCAAGGCACGTATGTGCGACCACCAGACGCTGACGACCTAAGCCATATAATTCAGCAGCTAGACGAATTGGCCAGACAATTCTGGACACGGTTCCTAACTAAGAAAAATCAAATCATCGAATGTCCGGATGCGGAGGCCCTCGCAGCCTTCAAACATAACATCCGCGATGAGTGGCTTGCCCGGCACCTAGGACAAGAAAAGCCGAAATCCATGGCAGCCCTCACATCACTCATGAACCACTTCTGCGCGGGTGAGGACACCTAGCTAGCCCACAGCAACAACCTCAGCAAAAATTCTGGCAGTCCGGATATCAAGGACCGCAATGGCAAGTCGTGTCGCAACAAAAACAAACGCCGCATTAATGGCGACAATAGTGAGGATACGACAGTCAATGCTGGATTCAGAGGCTCTAAACCCGGTCAGCGGAAAAAGCCATTCAAAAGAACTACTCCGGGTCCGTCCAATTTGGACTGAATACTCGACCGCTCGTGCCAGATACACGGCACCCCCGAAAAGCCAGCTAACCACACCAACAGGGACTGTTGGGTATTCAAGCAGGCAGGCAAGTTAATTGCCGAAAACAACGACAAGGGGCTGCATAGCGATGACGAGGAAGAGACCCGACCGCCGAACAATAGAGGACAGAAGGGTTTCCCCCCACAAGTGCGGACGGTGAACATGATATACGCAACCCACTTACCCAAAAGGGAGCGAAAGCGTGCACTCAGGGATGTATACGCGATGGAGCCAGTCGCCCCGAAGTTCAATCCATGGTCCTCCTGCCCGATCACTTTTGATCGAAGGAACCACCCCACCAGCATCCGCCACGGCGGATTCGCCGCATTGGTTTTAGACCCAGTCGTCGACGGATTTCACCTCACCAGAGTCCTGATGGACGGCGGCAGCAGCCTGAACCTGCTTTATCAGGATACAGTGCGCAAAATGGGCATAGACCCCTCAAGGATTAAACCTACAAAGACGACCTTTAAAGGCGTCATACCAGGTGTAGAGGCCAATTGTACAGGCTTAGTTACACTGGAAGTGGTCTTTGGATCCCCGGATAACTTCCGAAGCGAGGAGTTAATCTTCAACATAGTTCCATTCCGCAGCGGCTATCATGCTCTGCTCGGACGTACCGCGTTTGCAAAGTTCAACGCGGTGCCGCACTATGCATACCTCAAGCTCAAGATGCCAGGCCCTCGAGGAGTCATCACGGTCAACGGAAACACTGAGCGCTCTCACCGAACGGAGGAACATACAGTGGCTCTCGCGGCAGAAGTACAGTGCAGCCTCTTAAGGCAATTCTCGAGTCCGGTCGTTAAGCGACCGGACACGGCTAAACACGCCCGGAGTAAGCTACAACAAGACCACCTGGCACGTTCCGAGCACGCGTAGCAATGCGGCCCCAACCCCAGCCCCTGCAAAATTTCAAGACAGGTCCTTCGCGTACATCATTACGCTCTGGAGATACCATGGGCATAGGGTGAGGGGCACGACCATGATAGGCCCAGAATGCGGCTTAACCACACCAGGGGCTCTCAAGTGTGTCGTTCCTTTTTTTCTCTTTTCTTTTTTTACCCACAGGACTCCGTTCATCAGAGGCCCTGTCCGGCAGTAGAACAGCCAGGGAAGGAGAAAGGCTACGACGAATATCCAGGTGGTCTCCATTACGAGCATTACATCTGTTTTATACACCATTCCGCAGCCTACCCCTGGAGGGGGACATGTTTAATAGTCCCATCCCTTGCTTATCGCACCATTTGTATCGTTCTGCATTCACAGCAGTATTTCTTGAATAAACAATGCAACACCTTTTTGCTTATAATTGCATTTCTTTCTTATACATATATGACATGTTGCATCCATACACTTTGGTACGCCTAAATACACCAGGGGCTTATGCTTCCCGCATCATGGTGTGATAAGTCCGAACACTTTCACAAGTGCGGCACCCCGAACTTATAGCATTATATGCATCGGCTCCGAATCATGTCTTGGGTCAATAGTTGGGTTTGCCCGGCTCCCATGTTTTGGTACCTTATGTTCCGTTGTATCGGCTAAGGTAGCACTGGGAGAACCACTGCGATTGCGCCCCAGTTGAGCTGGGCGAGCGCCTCAGTGGAGAAAGCTAAAACTGACTGTCATGATGAGGCGAGAGCCGGTCGCTGTTCGAGAGGTTTTTTCGAGTCCCTAAAGACTTATGCCGCTTAGAGCGAGGAACCGGCTTTGTCCGGCCCAGGCGTGGATAGTGCCCCAAATTCGGCCTTCCGAACACTAGGGGCTTCGCCGAAATTTAAAATTATAGAATTCTATGGCTAAGTGAGAGTGTTCAAGCATTATAAGTCCGGTTGCCTTGTTCGTTGTGTTGAGCGCCTCCCTAGATGGACCCAAAAATGGGAACAAGAGTGCTCAAATTTATCCCGAACACCCCAGCACTCATGGCATGGGGGCTGAAGCCGACGACTTGCCATCTCTCAGATTTGATAAACGGCCGCACAGAAGGTAATATTTAAAATTAACAAGCGTTGCTTAGCGCATATGAACAAAGTTTTCAGCGCACAGGATAACAAAATGCGATTCTACTCAAATATTACATCTTTGGAGCACTCACCCGCAATAATGCAGGCACCCTTCAGGACACTCTTATAATACATCTCGGGCGTGCGATACTCCTTGCCCGGCGGTGGCGCGTCCGTCACAAGCTTCTCAGCATCCATCTTGCCCCGTTGCACCTTTGCGCGGGCAAGGGCCCGACGGGCACCTTCAATGCAGGCGGAGTGCTTGATGACTTCAACCCATGGACACGCATCCACCAGCCGCCGCACCAGGCCGAAATAGCTCCCAGGCATGGCCTCCTTAGGCCACAGCCGAACTATGAGGCCCTTCATGGCCTGTTCGGCCACCTTGTGGAGCTCGACCAACTGCTTCAGCTGGTCGCTAAGGGGCACCGAATGTCCGGCCTCAGCATACTGAGACCAGAAGACCTTCTCCGTCGAGCTCCCCTCCTCGGCCCTATAGAAAGCGGCGGCATCGGATACGCTGCGGGGCAGATCTGCGAACGCTCCTGGAGAGCTCCGAATTTGGGTAAGTGATAGGTAATTCACACTCACATGCTTACTTTGCATGAAAAATGCCTTACCCGCCGCTATTTTCTTCAACGCCTCAATTTCCTGGAGGGCCTTGTAGGCTTCGGCCTTAGCGGCTTTGGCACTCTGAAGAGCCGATGCAAGCTCGGACTCTCGAGTCTTCGAGTCACGCTCCAAACTCTCATGTTTTTCCACGAGAGCCTGGAGCTCTTGCTGTACCTCCGCCACCCGCGCCTCCTGCTTCTCTCGCTCGGTGCGCTCAGCGGCCGCATTACGTTCGGCCGCGGACAACGCCTCCTTCAGGGTCGCCACCTTGTTCGTGGCCCCTGCAATACCCATGTTATCCTTGTCATCCTTCTTGCAACCAAATCCTTTTCTGTAAGGTACAATTTTAATAAGGTGTTACTCACCTTCCTTATCCTCGAGCTGCTTCTTGGCACGACCGAGCTCGTTCTCGGACCGCTCGAGGCTTTGCTTCAAAGTATTGACCTCCGCAGTTAGGGCGGCAGAGGTCAGCAGCACAGCCTGCAATCCCATATTGACATACTTTTTTATGAATCCTGCGTATATCTTTTTAGATCCTCAGTCCGACTTTTCTTTCTGAATACCGAACCGAGCATCAGGGGCTACTGTCTATGTGGTACTATTTTACATATATCAAAATTCTTACCTCAAAGCCTGTTAGAAGGCTGCTGCAGGCTTCGGTCAGCCCGCTCTTGGCGAGCTGAACCTTCTGAATCACCGCACCCATGACAGTGCGGTGTTACTCTTTGATGGAGGCGCCGTTGAGCGCCTGCAGCAAGCGAGTCCGGCGCCTCCGGTTGGACGGAGGCCGCCGGCGTCACAGTCTTGCCCTTCTTATGAAGGGGCCGCCCGCCGGACTCCGGAGCCACTACAGGTTCCAGGGCGGAGTCCGGTGCAAAGTCCGAGAGGTTGCCCTGCGGCACCTCCGGGGCCTCCTCCTCCTAGCGGGTCCCTTCCCGGGATCCCACCTTGGCATCGTCCGCATCACGGGGGGTGGAGGAGGTCGGAAGAGAATCCATATCCGACGCACCCAAGGACCCGCTCGACGAAGCGGGAAGATCGTCCTTGGGAGGACTGCAGGGTTGTATGCGGCATTAGAAAGACACCATGTGGCGAAAAGAAAAATCATGAAGTTATTCGGGAATCCGGATACTTACGATCTCGCCAGGGGCTTGGCCCTTGGAGGCCAATCCTCGTCGTCATCGCCGGCGTTGGCAGAGCAGTCCGGGGGAAGAGTCCTTCCCTTCTTGGACCCTTCGACCTCCCTCATTGGGGAGGCCTTCCTTTTCTTCCCTCCCCCCGCTGGGGGAGAGGCCTCCTTCTTCTCCTCCTCGCCTTTGTGGGAGGAGTCTGCCTCGGAGTCATCGTCCGATGACACCTGAAAACGGGAACTCTTTCGAGTGCCCGTGGCCTTCTTCTTGGCCTTCTTCTCCGGCACCACGTGGGGTGTCGGAGCCAGCAACCCCGTTAAGCGGGCGTCCGCTGGGTCTTCTGGCAATGGGGCCGGACAGATAGTCTGTTCGGCCTTCTTCAGCCAGTCCTGTCAAAGGAGGGGGAGTTTAGATCCCGCATAGAGTCAAACTGTGGAAAACAAGTGTCCTATAAAGGGCAAAATCGCTTACCTCGCTAGCCGGACGCTGCGAGCTGAATCTGCGATCTTCGGTAGCGGATGCGGGAGCCTCGGCGCCCTTAAACAGCACCTTCCAGGCCTCTTCGTACATAGTGTCGAAGAGCCCGCTCAAAGTCTGGTGCTGCGCCGGATTGAACTCCCACATATTGAAGTCCCGTTGTTGGCACGGGAGAATCCGGCGGATGAGCATGACCTGGACTACATTGACAAGCTTGAGCTTCTTGCTCACTAGCTTTTGGATGCAGGCTTGAAGTCCGGTCAGCTCCTCCGAATCACCCCATGTCCGGCCACTCTCCTTCCAGGAGGTGAGCCATATGGGGATGGCAGATCTGAATTCGGGGGTCGCTGCCCATTCAGGGTCACGCGGCTCAGTGATGTAGAACCACCCCGATTGCCACCCCTTAATGGTTTCCACGAAGGTGCCCTCGAGCCAAGTAACATTGGGCGTCTTGCCCACCATGGCGCCTCCGCACTCCGCTTGGCTGCCCTTCACAACCTTCGGCTTGACACTGAAGGTCTTGAGCCACAAGCCGAAGTGGGGCTGGATGCAGAGGAAGGCCTCACACACGACGATAAACGCCGAGATATTGAGGATGAAATTCGGGGCCAGATCATGGAAATCCGGGCCGTAGTAGAACATGAGCCCTCGGACAAAGGGATGGAGTGGGAAGCCCAGTCCGCGGAGGAAATGGGAAATAAATACTACCCTCTCATGGGGCCTGGGGGTGGGGATGAGCTCTCCCTCGTCGGGGAGCCGGTGCGCGATGTCGCTGGATAGATATCCGGCGCTGCGCAGCTTCTGGATGTGCCCCTCCGTAACGGAGGAGGCCATCCACTTGCCTCCCGCTCCGGACATAGTTGGAGAAGGTTGAGGTGAGATGTGCGGACTTGGGCGCTGGAGCTCGAGTTCGCGGAGATGGATAAGCAAAGGAGGAAGAAGGCGTAGGTAAAAGGGTTGGATCTTTATCCCCTTATATGGGCGGACGAAAACATGCGTCCCCACCGGCCTGATAAAACTTTCTTATCTCCCAAGCGCCGCAATCAATGGCGCGGTTGGGTTACCCACATTCGTATTGATGGGAATCCCGGAATAAGGGGAACACGATCTCTGCTTCGACAAGACGTGCCAAGGAAACCGCTTCGCTAAACACGCTGAGGTGGTACAATAGAAACAATTCGAGTAAAGGCTTGGTAGTGGTGTGACGTCACGCCACAAAATACGTCAGCAGATTGAACTTGTGTAAATATTATTCTCTCTACGGTGGTATGTGGAATTTATTTTGCAGAGCTGGACACTATCCTGGTGTTCACAATCTTCTATAAATTATTCGGAGAAGGAACCCGCCTTGCAATGCCGAAGACAATATGCGCGCCGGACTCGTCGTCATTGAAGCCTGGTTCAGGGGCTACTGAGGGAGTCCTGGACTAGGGGGTGTCCGGATAGCCGAACTATCATCATTGGCCGGACTCCAAGACTATGAAGATACAAGATTGAAGACTTCGTCCCGTGTTCGGATGGGACTTTCCTTGGCGTGGAAGGCAAGCTTGGCAATATGGATATGTAGATCTCCTACCATTTGTAACCGACTCTGTGTAACCCTAGCCCTCTCCAGTGTCTATATAAACCAGATGGCTTTAGTCCATAGGACGAACAACAATCATACCATAGGCTAGCTTCTAGGGTTTAGCCTCCTTGATCTCGTGGTAGATCTACTCTTGTAATACCCACATCATCAATATCAATCAAGAAGGACGTAGGGTTTTACCTCCATCAAGAGGGCCCGAACCTGGGTTAAACATCGTGTCCCTTGTCTCCTGTTACCATCCGCCTAGACGCACAGTTCAGGACCCCCTACCCGAGATCCGCCGGTTTTGACACCGACAGGCACTCTTTATCAATCGCGCGCGCACACACACACATCATCCCTCTCTTTGATTCTATGGATACCTCAAGCCGATGATGCCTCCAGTCTCTTCTTGTAGATTGCCCCTCTATATATATGATATATCCAGGACTCTATTTCACACACAATGCATATGTTACATTATTTGATTGACCCCCCCCCCGAAAACACTCTTTAACCCACACACTATATCTCTCTATGTTTGTATCTCTCTCACACACTCCCATGTAGGTGGTGTACATACATGAAGAGAATAGGTGAATGTACTCATGCTTCGTGCCCAGCGACACCCGCGTGGGTACACGGTGGAGCTCATTTCTGTATGAAATGGTAGGCACGTGCTAATTTAAACGCGTGTAGCGGTTGTTTACCTACGGAGGTCGTGAACCATGCATGCACGAAACAAAGTTTGACTTGATGCATTGGAGCGTTATTTCTAAATAAAGTTATATCACTGAATGGCACGTACACAGAATATAAAACAATTTTTATGGAGAAAAAGGTAGTCCGCTGCAATATATACAATGGAGCCTGCCTGTCTGGGTAGGTCTCTCTTCATAGTATCTCACACCAGGCGGCAGTGGCCTCTCTCTCTCTCACTCACTGTTGGTCACTGATCCGGCCGCATCCCGTCCCTCCGCGGAAAGGGAGGATGTGCATCGTTTCTCCGTTTGACGGCGCCGAGGCAGCACATCCCGATCTGTGGTACCCGCCGTTCTCTCTAACCAAGCTCCAGCGCGGTAGGACCTACGCCACCTGCTTGCTGCCGCAGTATGGGCAGATCCCGCCCGCCGCCATCACCCAGTTACATCCCAACGACCCCGAGGTATCCCCTCCGGCCTTTCTCCAGTGCCCGTCTTCCCACGTCGCTGCATGTGGGAAATCTTGCATGTGGATCTTCCATAGTTCTTTGCCCAAAACGTAGCTCGTCCGGTGTTCTTTCCATATTGCAATCTCGTCCTCACACCGTTTTAGACAAACATAACCGTGTTGTTATCTTCCCTTAGGTTAGGGAATATACTTCTTTTTTGTCGTCGCATGTGTCATCAGCTGTTATTGGCCAGTAATTGTTTCCTTTCTACCTTTTTTGCAAACAGGGCTATCCATTTCACCTTGTTGCTATTGCGACCTTTTGGTGAATTGCACAAATCACTTTTTTCTTAGGAGTGTTTTGTGCAGTTGTACTAAAATGTCACACGGGCAACATCTCTACATTTCAGTGCGACTACACAAAGGGAGATTGATTGGTTTTGCTCTATCCTCCTCATCCAACTCTGAGCCTAATCTTCTCCAACTAGTTAGTCTTAAGAGAAATTGCAAAGGTGACCGGCTTCTATTTGTGTTTTTATTGTTTCATCAGCAGTCCTCTATTATTGTAATCACACTTAGTATCTTTGGAACAGGGACACTCAGCTCTATTTTAGTGGAACTGCACAAAATGATCGGAATGTTGCATGCTCCAAACAGCTACTTTTTTTCAACAGAGTTGGGGGACGTTGCTGCCAATGAAAGCATGGATCAATTTTAATTTAACACCTTCTCACAACTTTGTCTTCAGTTATGATGTAAATATTAGCTCTGATCTACTAGTCATTGAGATGCATTAGCAAGGAATTTAGTTTTTTATTGTTTCCGAAAGAGCATCGATGTCAAGACACACTGTAGGACCTTGAGAAGAGGTGTCTAGAGGGGGGGGGTGATTAGACACTAAGTACCAAAGTTGCAGTTTTTAGCAAATTTAAGTTTAAGTGGAGTTTAGGCACAAGTTTAACATTCACAACACATAGCAAGCAAGCATGCAAAGAGTATATGAGCAGCGGAAAATAAAGCATGCAACTTGCAAGAATGTAAAGGGAAGGGTTTTGGAGGATTCAAACGCAATTGGAGACACGGATGTTTTTGGTGTGGTTCCGATAGGTGGTGCTATCGTACATCCACGTTGATGGAGACTTCAACCCATGAAGGGTAACGGTTGCGCGAGTCCACGGAGGGCTCCACCCAAGAAGGGTCCACGAAGAAGCAACCTTGTCGATCCCACCATGGCCGTCGCCCACGAAGGACTTGCCTCACTAGCGGTAGGTCTTCACGAAGTAGGCGATCTCCTTGCCCTTACAAACTCCTTGGTTCAACTCCACAATCTTTGTCGGAGGCTCCAAGTGACACCTAGCCAATCTAGGAGACACCACTCTCCAAGAAGTAACAAATGGTGCATTGATGATGAACTCCTTGCTCTTGTGCTTCAAATGATAGTCTCCCCGACACTCAACTCTCTCTCATAGGATTTGGATCTGGTGGAAAGAAGATTTGAGTGGAAAGCAACTTGGGAAGGCTAGAGATCAAGATTCATATGGTAGGAATGGAATATCTTGGCCTCAACACATGAGTAGGTAGTTCTCTCTCAGAACTGGTAAGTTGGAAGTGTAGGTTTGTTCTGATGGCTCTCTCCACGAATGAAGAGGAGGTGGAGGGGTATATATAGCCTCCACACAAAATCTAACCGTTACACACAATTTACCAATCTCCGTGGGACCGAATCAAGAAACTCGGTCAGATCGATTTAGTAAACCTAGTGACCATTAGGATTTTCGGTGGGACCGAAATGCAACTCGGTAGGACCGATATGGTTAGGGTTAGGGCATAACGTAATCTCGGTGAGACCGATTACACAAACTCGGTAAGGCCGATTTTGGTAATTAGCTAACCAGAGAGTTGGTCAGGCAAACTTGGTGGGATCGATTACACAAACTCAGTGGGACCGATTTTGGTAATAAGTTAACCAGAGAGTTTGCATTGTAGTCTTGGTAGTACCGATTACACAAACTCGGTGAGACCGATTTTGATAATGGACATACACAGAGAGATTACAATCCCATCTCGGTGAGACCGAGATCCCTATCGGTGAGACCGATTTGCCTAGGGTTTGTGGCAGTGGCTATGACATCTGAACTCGGTGGCGCCGGATAGAAAGAATCGGTGTGACCGATTTGGGCTTTAGGTTTTAGGTCATATGTGGATGTGAGAAAGTAGTTGAGGGTTTTGGAGCATATCACTAAGCACATGAAGCAAGAGGCTCATTAAGCAACACCTCATCCCTCAATAGTATTGGCTTTTCCTATAGACTCAATGTGATCTTGGATCACTGAAATATACAATGTAGAGTCTTGAGCTTTTGAGCTTGAGCCAATCCTTTGTCCTTAGCATCTTGAATTAGTTCCACATCCTTTAGTCCATGCCACTTCATTGTTGAACTTGTCTGAAATATACTAGATAAAAGTGTTAGTCCAACAAGAGATATGTTGACATTAATTACCAAAACCACCTAGGGAGCACTTGTGCTTTCAATCTCCCCCTTTTTGGTAATTGATGACAACATACATCAAAGCTTTAGATAAGGATATAAAGAATAGAAAGTAAAGCTTTGGAAAGACATGTAACAAGCATAGGCTCCCCCTACATGTATGCAATCATGTGAGATATAGAATATAGAAGCATATGAGAGCATAACCATGGCAGAGTAAGCAATGTGTTACATGTATCTTGGCCATATGCATCAGAGCAAAGAATATTAAAGAAAATACCTTCATGCTCATGAGTCCTTCTTGTAAACAGTATGTACATCAGCAAGAATTCCTCATACACATGATTATGATGCATATACTTACCTTGTAGTCTTGAGTTGGCTTAGGATGGAATGAACCTACACAAACAAGGTTAGATAACACAGGTACATCCACTAACCAGGGCAAACAGAAGAAACCACAAGAATACCAAGACTGGGATGACATGTAGAGAGTGAGTACTAAGTACCACATTGGATTAGACATGTCCCCAAGAGTAAATATATGCAATGAATTTAAATGATTTCTTTCCCTTAGATGTCTTGCTCCCCTTGAATCTAGCATGGGATACTGGGAGAAGATAGGGAACAGAAAATCAGAGCTGAAGAATATGAATGAACAGAGCTAGTGCAAACTAATGCAAATAAGCACATATGAACATGTCTTTCCCCCAAAAAGACATGTGGTATCTCTCCTCTTGAACACCAAGCATCTGGGATCCTTGAGAAATACTTTCTACTTGAGTATTCTATCCCCATGGAGATCTCTCTCCCCCCTGTGGAATTGATATTCTCTGATGTGATCTCTCTCTAAATGATAAGCTTTGATGTGATCTCTCTCCCCCTTTGACATCAATTTCCAAGAAGGGCTTCTGGAATTTGTCGTGAATGGGTTCGATCCTTGAGTCACAGCACAAAGCATTTATAAAAATGTGATGCTTGTAGAGGACAAGATTCATTGAGTGGAGCTGGAACAGACGAAACACAGAATAAGTGGCAAACTGTTTTTCCTGTGGTGAAATCGGTGGCACCGAGTTGTATGCTTCGGTTGTACCAAAAGAATTCGGTTGGACCGAAAATAACTAATTGGTGGAACTGAGTTCATTTCAGTGAAAACACTTGTCACCTCAGCTCACTAGACTAATAGGTTCTCACAAAGATTTGCAAGGAATTAACTAAATGATATGCAATGAATTGGATGCATAAAATGCAGAGCAAACAGAAAGAAAAGAAAGAAATCTAGATGAAGTTTTTTTGAAAGGGGAAACAAATATGCATGAGACAAATGCAAAAACATAGAAAAGAACACAAGAGAACTTCATCTAGAGATGGTCGGAAACAAAGTCACCTATGTTAGAGTATATTGACTTAGGAGTCAAGTGAGATCACTTGATCATAGGTCATACTCATCGTTTAAGCTCAAAATGGGGTTACCATTTTTCGTTTAAGCATCTTGATGTATTCTCATCTTGTCGAGTTGCTTTAGCTCATGACTCGGAGTAAAGCTTCTCTAAGATGGAATAACATACCTTGGTTGGTGGTGTTGACCATATAGTTGAACTTGTGTGGGTTGCTCAAGGTTGATGTGGCTCATCAAGAGTTGGGAGCACAACTTGGAATTTGAGTCCATCTACCTACATGGGTTAGTTCTTGCAAGGAAGAGCACTTGTGTATCCGAAAATGACAATCATCAAGCTCAACATAGAATTTGTCAAAGGATATGTTTGAATGGTTTCGTGCTTCCTTGTCTTCAACCACCTTTGTATAGAGACTTGGTGATGTAGAGATTGCTCAACATGTGAGTAGGTTACAATCTCATGGAATTTGATTCAACCAAGTACCTACATGGGTTAGATAACATGCAGGATGCAAATATATCGAAGACATAAGATTTTCATCATAAGAGAAATATCAAGGATTAGTCATAAGCTCATGTCTTGCATGTATTCAATGGAGTTTCTACTCCAAGTTTGAAGCATCAATGATGTTCAATTCTCCTCACAACCTGCAAAACACTTTCTCATCAAGAGGTTTAGTGAATATATCCGCTAATTGCTTTTCGGTGCGAACATGCTTAAGATCAATGTCACCCTTAGCAACATGATCTCAAATGAAATGATGACGAACTTCAATATGCTTAGTTCGAGAATGTTGCACAGGATTATGACCAATTTTGATAGCACTTTCATTGTCACAAAGCAATGGAACATGTTTCACATATATCCCATAATCTTTAAGAGTTTGGGTCATCCAAAGTAATTGAGCACAATATGAACCAGCGGCAATGTATTCTGCTTCGGCGGTGGATAAGGATACCGAGTTTTGTTTCTTGGAGGACCAAGACACAAGAGATCTACCAAGAAATTGACAAGTACCCGAAGTGGACTTTCTATCAACCTTGTCTCCGGCACAGTGTGAGTCAGAGTAGCCAACAAGATCGAAAGAGGCTCTCTTAGGATACCAAATGCCAAAATTTGGTGTATGTATTACGTATCTCACTATCCTTTTCACAGCCTTAAGATGACATTCTTTAGGAGCAGCTTGATACCTTGCACACATGCACACACTTAGCATAATATCGGGACGTGAAGCACATAGTTATAACAATGAACCAATCATAGAGCGATAAACCTTTTGATCAACTGGTTCACCATCTTTGGTCAAATCAAGATGTCCACTAGTTGGCATGGGTGTAGACATACCTTTCCATTCTTGCATATTGAACTTCTTGAATAAGTCCTTAGTGTACTTCGTTTGAGAGACAAAAGTACCTTCCTTAGTTTGCTTGATTTGCAACCCAAGAAAGAATTTGAGTTCACTCATCATTGACATCTCAAACTTCTCCGACATTAACTTTCCAAACTTCTCACTGAAGTGAGGGTTAGTTGATCCAAATATGATATCATCAACATAAATTTGGCATACAAATAATTCTCCATTAACCCTTTTAGTAAAAAGAGTAGAATCAATTTTCCCAATTTCAAATCCCTTTCCAAGAAGAAACTTCGTTAAGCATTTGTACCAAGCTCTAGGAGCTTGTTTAAGACCATAAACAGCTTTGTGAAGTTTGTAAACATGATTTGGTTTCTTAGGATTGACAAAGCCGGGAGGTTGTTTAACATAAACTTCCTCCTCTATTTCACCATTTAGAAAAGCACTTTTAATATCCATTTGGTACAATGTGATATCATGGTGATTAGCATAGGCAAGTAAGATGCGAATAGACTCAAGTCTACCAACGGGAGCATAAGTCTCACCATAGTCTATACCTTTGACTTGTGTGTAGCCTTGGGAGACGAGACGTGCTTTGTTGCGAACTACTTGTCCATCTTCATCTTGCTTGTTGCGAAACACCCATTTGGTACCGATGATGTTGTAGTTGTTGTCGGGCTTCTCAACCAATGTCCAAACTTGGTTTCTCTCAAAGTTGTGTAGCTCTTCATGCATAGCATTTATCCAATCCGGATCTTCCAATGCTTCTTTGACCTTCATAGGTTCAATGCTGGAGATGAAAGAATAGTTTTCACAAAAGTTAGCTAAACGAGTTTTAGAGCGAGTGATTCTCCCGGTTTGAATATCATTGTAGATTTGCTCGACGAGATGGTCTTTAGCAATTCTTTCTCAAACTCATGAAAGCTTTTGCTTGGGTCTTGGTTGAACATCTTCGTCATCTTCTTCTTCTTCTTCTTGATCCTCTTCATTGTTGGCGTTGTCGTTCTCTTGTCGTGGTGGAGAAGGAGGTTGTTGACGTTCTTGATGCACTTCCTCGTTTTCTTCATCTGGGTGTGTCCCACATGTGGATGCTTCCGTATCAACTCTTGGTTCACCTTGTCGTGAAGTAGAAGCTTCCACTTGTACGGACAAGGTACTCTCCTTCACCTCCGTTGGACCAACCTTGCCAATAGACAAGTCTTGGATTGCTTCCGAAGGATCTTTGTCTCCTACATCAATTGGCAATTGCTCTACTTGCGAGCCCTTAGATTCATCAAACTTCACATCTACCGTATCTTCAACCTTTCGGGTGAAATTGTTGTAGACACAGTATGTGTGAGAGTTTGAGCCATAACCTAGTAGGAAACCTTCATGAGACTTAGAAGCAAATTTAGAACGACGATGCTTATCAAGAATGTAGCACTTTGAGCCGAATACTCGAAAGTATCCAACTTGGGGTTTGTTACCGGTGAGGAGCTCGTATGCCGTCTTGTCGAGTAGCTTGTGAAGATACAAGCGATTTGTTGCATGACAAGCTGTCTCAACCGCTTCAGCCCAAAAGTGCTTCGGTGTCTTGTACTCATCAAGCATCATTCTCGCCATTTTGATGAGCGTCCAGTTCTTCCTCTCAACAACTCCATTTTGTTGAGGTGTGTACGTAGCCGAGAACTCGTGTGAAATCCCTTCTTTGTCAAGAAAGCTGTCCACATTTGCGTTCTTGAACTCCGTTCTATTGTCGCTGTGAACCTTCTTGATCTTCACTTCAAACTGATTTTGGGCCTTCCTAGCAAAGTTTTTGAAGATCTTTTGGACCTGCGATTTATCATCGAGAAAGAACACCCACGTAAATCTTGAAAAATCATCAACTATAACTAGACCAAAAGAATTTCCACCGAGGCTTTTATAAGCGTTGGGACCAAAGAGATCCATGTGAAGTAGCTCAAGGGGCCTCCTTGTGGTCATGATGTTCTTCACGGGATGCCTTCCTCCAACCTGTTTACCTGCTTGACAAGCACTGCAAAGTCTATCCTTATCAAATATGACATCATTAACACCAAGGATATGATTCCCTTTAATAAGCTTGTCAAGATTTCTCATGCCAACGTGACCTAGTCGTCTATGCCATAACCAGCTTTTTAAGGATTTAGCAATGAAGCAAGTTTTAGGTTGAGCCTTTTTAGTGAAATCAACAATGTATAGATCACCTCTACGTATGCTGGTAAAGACTATTTTATGATTGTCTTGACAAAACACTTGGCAATCTACTTCAGTAAATAGGACATTGAAACCGAAATCAGCAAGTCTAGATACTGAAAGTAAGTTGTAGCCAAGAGATTCAACGAGCATAACATTCTGAATGGAGCTATCATGTGAGATGGCCACCTTACCGAGGCCAACCACCTTACCCTCTGAGTTGTCACCGAAAGTGACATACTTTCGAGGACTATCATTTTCAGCAAGCTCACGAAACATGTCTTTATCTCCAGTCATGTGATCGGTACATCCACTATTAAGGACCCATTCCTTTCCTCCTGCCATATATCCCCGAAGGTTTGCCATAAGACCAAAATGTCTCATTGGATCATTAAGATCAAAGTCATCATCATCATCCTCATCATAGTATCCATGTTCAACATCATCATGTGGTGGATCAATTCCTAGTGAGAGTGATTCATTAGTATGAGTTTGACAATAATCTTCCTTATGAATTCTAGTAGCTTCGAAAATAATATCGCTAATAATTCCAACATTTCCTTTGGCACGCATAAGATTAGTAAGTTCAAATAGACGATCACCAAACATAGGATCATTGGAATTCATCTTACTCAAGGCAATAGACTTATGAAGAATTTCATCAAGATTTTTCAAAGAATAATCAGGAAATCGTTCCTCAAGAAATTTCCATATAGTGTAAGCACACTCAAGAGTAGGCAGTTTTATAATCAAGTTTCTAGACAAGCCTCTAGTGATAAGATTAACAGTTCTAACATTCCTAATCATGTCAATAGACTCATCAAGGGTAGGATGATAGGATCAACATAAGGTGCACAAGGACTAGCAATGTACTTGTTCAAATGATATTGATTCAAAATTACAAGCATCTCATTTTTCCACTCATGAAAATACTCTCTATCAAGAATAGGCACTCTATGTCTAAGACTCCCCAAAGTAGACTCATCCATCTTCCTCCAATGGTGATTAAACCAAGGCAATGGAGACCAATGCTCTGATACCACTTGTAGGACCTTGAGAAGAGGTGTCTAGAGGGGGGTGATTAGACACTAAGTACCAAAGTTGCAGTTTTTAGCAAATTTAAGTTTAAGTGGAATTTAGGAACAAGTTTAACATTCACAACACATAGCAAGCAAGCATGCAAAGATTATATGGGCAGCGGAAAATAAAGGATGCAACTTGCAAGAATGTAAAGGGAAGGGTTTTGGAGGATTCAAACGCAATTGGAGACACGGATGTTTTTGGCGTGGTTCCGATAGGTGGTGCTATCGTACATCCACGTTGATGGAGACTTCAACCCACGAAGGGTAACGGTTGCGCGAGTCCACGGAGGGCTCCACCCAAGAAGGGTCCACAAAGAAGCAACCTTGTCTATCCCACCATGGCCGTCGCCCACGAAGGACTTGCCTCAATAGCGGTAGATCTTCATGAAGTAGGCGATCTCCTTGCCCTTACAAACTCCTTGGTTCAACTCCACAATCTTTGTCGGAGGCTCCCAAGTGACACCTAGCCAATCTAGGAGACACCACTTTCCAAGAAGTAACAAATGGTGCGTTGATGATGAACTCCTTGCTCTTGTGCTTCAAATGATAGTCTCCCCAACACTCAACTCTCTCTCATAGGATTTGGATCTGGTGGAAAGAAGATTTGAGTGGAAAGCAACTTGGGAAGGCTAGAGATCAAGATTCATATGGTAGGAATGGAATATCTTGGCCTCAACACATGAGTAGGTAGTTCTCTCTCAGAACTGGTAAGTTGGAAGTGTAGGTTTGTTCTGATGGCTCTCTCCACGAATGAAGAGGAGGTGGAGGGGTATATATAGCCTCCACACAAAATCTAACCGTTACACACAATTTACCAATCTCGGTGGGACCGAATCGACAAACTCGGTCAGACCGATTTAGTAAACCTAGTGACCGTTAGGATTTTCGGTGGGACCGAAATGCAACTCGGTAGGACCGATATGGTTAGGGTTAGGGCACAACGTAATCTCGGTGAGACCGATTACACAAACTCGATAAGACCTATTTTGGTAATTAGCTAACCAAAGAGTTGGTCAGGCAAACTCGGTGGGACCGATTACTCAAACTCGATGGGACCCAATTTGGTAATAAGTTAACCAGAGAGTTTGCATTGTAGTCTCGGTAGTACCGATTACACAAACTCGGTGAGACCGATTTTGATAATGGACATACACAGAGAGATTACAATCCCATCTCGGTGAGACCGAGATCCCTATCGGTGAGACCAATTTGCCTAGGGTTTGTGGCCGTGGCTATGACATCTGAACTCGGTGGCGTCGGATAGAAAGAATCGGTGTGACCGATTTGGGCTTTAGGTTTTACGTCATATGTGGATGTGAGAAAGTAGTTGAGGGTTTTGGAGCATATCACTAAGCACATGAAGCAAGAGGCTCATTAAGCAACACCTCATCCCTCCTTGATAGTATTGGCTTTTCCTATAGACTCAATGTGATCTTGGATCACTGAAATATAAAATGTAGAGTCTTGAGCTTTTGAGCTTTAGCCAATCCTTTGTCCTTAGCATCTTGAAGGAGTTCCACGTCCTTTAGTCCATGCCACTTCATTGTTGAACTTGTCTGAAATATACTAGATAAAAGTGTTAGTCCAATAAGAGATATGTTGACATTAATTACCAAAACCACCTAGGGAGCACTTGTGCTTTCACACACAAAACAAAAGCTCAAAGCATTGTACAATTTCATGTCGCTGGAAAATTATTTGTATAGTACGTCAATTATGTAAACAAATGCTGGAAACTTGATAGCATTGCCAGAAGCCTCTTCAGCATCTAGGTCCATGTACCATGCACAAAATTATACTCCTCCGTCCCTAAATATTTGTCTTTTTATAAATTACAAATGGGCATATTTTAGAGTGTCGATTCACTCATTTTGCTTCGTATGTAGTCACTCATTGAAATCTCTAGAAAGACAAATACTCCGGAGTAAATTTAAGAACCGAGGGAGTAGTGCACAACCGCATGGGAGACTCAGCCCGGTCGTTGCGTCGGATTAATAGTGAGTAATGAGTAGTCAAATCATAAGCCCCACCTTTCCCACTATAAGTTGCTCGGAAGAAGCAACCATCAATATGCTCTTCTTTGAATCTGCTCATACTGCTCCATCTGTCACTGTTTATAGAGCGCACTTCAAAAAAATCTCTGGGACCAAGGCAACTAGCGTTCGGCCTGAAAAATAGCATTGGTAGTTATAGCACGGTGTCTATTACTAGAGGAAATAATGCGTACACACATGCATGCAGTGCTTCCACCCCGGGTACACATATGCATGCACTTATTCCACTCCGTAGTTGTCACGCCCAATATGCGACCCTATCCAAAAGGAACTCGAAGATCCCACCAAGGATAGACCCACACATTGAAATGCTTTTGCAAGGTGGATATCATTACATAATAGATGGGGATACATACAAGAGGCATACAATGCCACACGAATACAACATCACAATACATCAGAGCATCATCCGACTACGGATGAAACACAAACAGAAACTCAAACGCCATCCACCCTGCTAGCCCAGGCTGCCGACCTAGAACCTATCCCCTGATCGTAGAAGCAGAAGAAGAACTCAACACAAGCAAGCATCGCTCTCGCGTCATGATCATCGCAGAACCTGTACCTGCAACTTTTGTTGTAGTAATCTGTGAGCCACAAGGACTCAGCAATCCCATTACCATGGGTATCAAGACTAGCAAAGCTTAATGGGAAAGGAAGGGGTAAAGTGGTGAGGCTGCAGCACCGACTAAGCATATATGGTGGCTAACATACGCAAATAAGAGCGAGAAGAGAACAAGCGGAACAGTCGTGAAGCTAGAAATGATCAAGAAGTGATCCTGAACTCCTACCTACGTCAAGCATAACCCAGAAACCGTGTTCACTTCCCGGACTCCGCCGAAAAGAGACCATCACGGCTACACACACGGTTGATGCGTTTTAATTCTGATCTGGTGCCAAGTTATCTACAACCGGACATTAACAAATTCCCATCTGCCTATAACCGCAGGCACAGCTTTCGAAAGATTATACCCTACAGGGGTGTCCCAACTTAGCCCATGACAAGCTCTCGCAGGAAGACCCGATCAGGCTCGGAATCCCGGTTTACAAGACATTTCGACAATGGTAAAACAAGACCAGCAAGACCACCTGATGCACCGACAATCCCGATAGGAGCTGCACATATCTCGTTCTCAGGGCAACACCGGATGAGCAATCCGTACAACTAAAACCAGACCTCAAGTTTCCCTGAGGGGGCGCTGCAAAGGGCTCTAGTTCGGACCAACACTTAGACAAGCTCTGGCCCGGGGGGGGGGGGCTAAAATAAAGATGACCCTCGGGATGCGCGACTCCCAAGGGAAAAAGGGGTAGGTGAGGCAAATGGTAAAACCAAGGTTGGGCCTTGCTGGAGGAGTTTTATTCAAAGCGAACTGTCAAGGGGGTCCCATAAATCACCCGACCGCGTAAGGAACGCAAAATCTGGGAACGTAACACTGGTATGACGGAAACTAGGGCGGCAAGAGTGGAACAAAACACCAGGAAAAAGGCCGAGCCTTCCACCCTTTACCAAGTATATAGATGCATTAATAATAATATAAGAGATATTGTGATATCCCAACCAAAATCCTATCCACCATGGAGAAATCTACAACTTCACCTGCAACTAGCAACGCTATAAGAGGGGCTGAGCAAAGCTGTAACCTAGCCAAGCAATGGTTTGCATAGGAAGGTGTCAAAGGTTAGAGGTTCATGGCAATTTGGGATGGCTTGAGGAGCAAAAGATAGGTAACGCAGCATAGCGATAGAACGAAGCAACTAGCATAGCAATGATAGTAGTGAGATCCAGGGTAGCGGTCATCTTGCCTGAAATCCCGCAAGGAAGAAGAACGAGTCCATGAAGAAGATGAAGCCACGAAGACGAACCAAGCGTAGATGAACGAATCCTCACGATCGCAACGAAACGGGAACTATCGAGAAGAAGCACACGACATGGTAAACACACCACACATGATCAAGACATGATGCACAAACAAGCATGATGCATGACAAGGCTACATGAATCTACTCATGGCAAGAGATGATGCAAACAAGAGCAACACATCAAGGCAAGTTTAAATGAGGCCCGGAACAACATATAACAATTCCGGTAAGTCCTCATATGCAAAATTCGAAGTTGGTCCAGATCTGAATAAACCTTATGTTCAAGTTGTTAAACACCAAGTTAAGATGCACAAAGATGATCTACACGAGATTCTAGTCAAGTTACAAATAAAGATCATTTAGTTCGGAGCTACGGCCTAGAAGATATGAGCAAAACAAGTCAAACATGGCATTGATGCAAAATGCATTCAAACATCAAGAAAACACCTCAAAACATGGATGCAACATGATAATATTAAACTACATGCAAAATCAAG
Organism: Triticum aestivum; assembly: GCF_018294505.1. Classification (NCBI taxonomy): domain Eukaryota; kingdom Viridiplantae; phylum Streptophyta; class Magnoliopsida; order Poales; family Poaceae; genus Triticum; species Triticum aestivum. Next base: position 590,521,286 of record NC_057810.1, read on the forward strand.
CAAGTTTCATATGGAGCACACTCAAAACGGAGCAACGGGTCAACACACACACACACTATACAAGTCATAACAACAACCTGCCCAAAACAGCAACTAGGCATATTGCAAGCACCAAAAGAACATGCTACAGCATCTCAACATGAAAACAAAAGACATGGACATGATGTACAGGTAAAGCACAACAAAACATGAACACTGAGCTATCTCCAGAAATCACTAGAACATGCTCAAACACACATGGCAAGATTGCAAGTAATAACAATTCAGGCTTTGCAGAAATTAACATCAGGTTGCAATGTTTAGAGCTATCAAAAAACATGTTACAGGAACTTATAATAGCAAAACAAGACATGGCATGATTCTACTCAAAGCATAGAACAAGAGTCCCTTACTGACCATAAGCCAAAAAGGATCAGAAGAAATGATGGCACCCATGTAAACATAGCAAGTTATAATACAGATTCATACATGGCAGGAACAGAATTATGAAGGCATGTTGGTGAGCTTGTACCACTCACCACAGAGCAATACATGGCATGGCAAGGCACCCAACAGTAAGAAGGCATGTAGATGAGCTTAAACGAATATGATGCAATGGAATGAAATGATGTACTCGTCGAGACGAACAATTTGACATATTACACGCACGAAACGGAGCTATGGATGCAGAGATACGATGCGATGAACATGGCATGAAATAACAAAACATTCGGGACTTAGTGAAAACGGAGGGGGGGGAGTCAACCTTGCAGATCCAGACCGGGCACGGAACCCGAGGTTCGCCGGAGAAGTTGACGGCGACGAGGGAGATGGCCGGAGGAGGCCAGGGAAGGGGCTCTCCGGGCCAGATCTGGCCGGATCCGGCCGGATCCCGACAGGGCGGTGGCGGAGCGCGGATGGCCGGCGAGGGAGGCGACGTGGCACGGGGCCTGCAGCGGCAAGGCGGCAGGCGGCCGCGGGGGCGCCAACGGGGTCCGGCGGAGGAGCAGAGGA
>NC_057810.1:590522694-590525474 GCF_018294505.1 Triticum aestivum
CGGCGGGCGAGCGGCGGCGACGTCCGGGCCCGGGCGGGCCAGATCCGGGCCCCGGTGGGCCGCGGGAGGTGGGAGGCGGCGGCGACAGGTGTCGAGCCCCGATTGGGCACGGGCGGCGGCGGATGTGTGTCCGGCGGCGGACGGACACGTCCGGCGTAGAAAGGGGAAGTTTTAGGGTTTCATCTGCGCGAATTTGGACGGGGAGGGGCTTATTTATAGTTTTTGGGAGCTAGGTGAGTCGAAATGAGGAGCGGTTTTCGCCCACATGATCGTGATCGAACGACCGAGAGCATGGACGGGAGTTAGATGGGTTTTGGGCCAGTTTGGAAAGGGTGTTGGGCTGCAAAGAGAGAGAGGCTTTACGGTTACCCGGTTAACCGTTGGGGTACCAAACGACCTCGGAATGGCACGAAACTTGACAGGCGGTCTACCAGTGCTATACCAAGGCCGCTTGACAAGCCTCGGTCCATTCCGAGAACGTTTAACACCCGCTCGCAACGAGAGACGAAAGGGGAATGCCGGAGGGCATAGGAGCGCCGGATTGCAAAACGGACAACGGGGAAAATGCTCGGATGCATGAGACGAACACGTATGCAATGCAATGCAATGCACATGATGACACAATGCAAATGATGACATGGCAAAATTCAACACGCAAGCAAAAGACATGGCAATGACGCCAAATAACTGGCGGACACCTGGCGCAATGAATCCGGGGCGTTACAGTAGTACATTGAGAGAAAATTGTGGACTTGATTGCGGTTACCACGCCCTAATTAATTGAGCATTAAACCAAACGTGTCTAAAGTCTCTCTCGTGGTGGAAATGCATTTAGAGAAATGCATCATAATGAAGCGCGCCCTGTAAATTGTGACAGAGGGAGCGGTAGTATGAAGGTGCAAAACCAAGTACGCGTATGGCGAGTTGGTCAACGCACCTCCTCTTGGCATACCACTAACATGTGGGACCGGAGTGTGAGCAAACCGATCTCAATTGACGGCAAAATGGCCAACTCACTGTTCCTTGAGAGAGATGAGGAGCGAGAACACACAGACGGTCTCGCACGAAGGCCAAGATATATTCGAGCATGGTTGATCGATATCATCATTACATGTTCGATGTTTTTTAATACGATACTATTGGGCTACCGTTTCCGCCCTTCTCCCAAATAAATGTGTACTTTATCAGAGATTAAAATAACATAAGAGTACAGAAGATCCACCATGCCGTTCTAGTAGTAGTACTACTCGTACTACTAAACCTTGCGCTTGGCTCTTCGCCTCTTTGTGAAGTCGAACATGGTACTCCGCATGTTGGGTACTACAGTGTATGCCTCTGGCAATCTGACACCGAATGAACTAATGCATGTCCACCGCCTGGGCAAGGGTAAGTTGCATTAGTCAAAAGTCATAAGCGAGCTTCACCTTGTACTGCAAGCTTCTCCTTGTTCTGCGAGTTGACGAGACACACCAAAAAGTAGTGCTAGTCCATACTCCCTCCTTTTCGGTTAATCTGGCTTAATCATTTTTGCGGGTAAATGAGAGAGCCTTTTCATATATAAGCATTCTTAGGACGGTCAACCAAGAGACTAGTCACTAGGAAGCGAGGTACCCCGCAAAAAAAGAAGAAGGAAGCGAGGTGTTTCATCAAGCCAACTCTCGGCCACATTCAAAGTGCAGCAAGCACGATTCGCGCAAAGATGCGCCGCAGGGTTTGCTGACCTGTTTACATGCTCAAGAACAAAAAAGAGGAAATATTACTGAGCGCTCCTATTTGTAACAGGATATGAGCCAGAATTAAGCGAGAATCAAGGCGAGTGTTCCATGCAATCAACTTCCACTATCACATGTGAGAACCCTCGAAGAGAACCAAATGTGTTGAAGATTGCTTTATCACATTTTTAAAACATAATAAGAGTGCAGACGCTCCTCCATCTGGTTCCTAGTAGTATAGTACATACCTCTATAGTAGTAGTACTAGTACTAGTAAACTTTGCTCTTGGTTGTTCGCCTCTTCGGGAAGTCAAACAATAATAGTACTAGTATAGTGTATACTTCTGGCAATCTGACACCGAAATAACTGTTTCATGTCCACCGCCCGAGCGAGGGAGAGCTTGCATTAGTCAATAGTTTCTCCTTGTCCTGCGAGCCACCGTGTGCAAGCTTCTCCTCATTCGGCAAGTTGACGGGACACAGCAAAGTAATGCTAGTCCATACTGCCTCCTTTCAGGTTAATATGGCTTAATTTCAAATGAGATAAATACACTGTTTGTCACTATATATTTGTAAAAATATAGTCAATGGACTTCATAATACGCTCATTGCGCTCAATATATACATTTTCCGGTATTTATACGGTCACTAGCTCACCGTGGCTAAGTATGTGTGTGCATGCATGTGTAGGTTGAGCACTTGAGCGTGACCGTGTGTGTTCCATTATGTGCTCAGACATGCATGAATTAGGGCGTCGCGCATGTTTTTGCGTCCATGTATATATGTGACTATTGCATGCATGCACGAGGTTGTAGTCCCTTACATTCACATGTTCATAAGTCAGTGCTTTGTCAAAATGTTGCATGCAAGGTTTAATCATTCGTTGTTCACGCATGCATTCCCGATATTAATACGTTGGTAAAGACAATTTTCTTGAGGAAAACGAGCCCATGAATTGAGGTCGGCGGAGGTCGGTGGAGGCCGGCGCCGGCAGGAGGCGCGCGGGGCGATGCGGCGGCGGGGTCCAACGAGCGGCGACCGGTGGCGGGGAGGCGCGCCGGCGGGGCG